>NW_023994262.1:462500-467500 GCF_015586225.1 Lucilia sericata
CCTGAAATAATACCCATGATATCCAAATTTACAATGGTTTCCATATAATATTTAAATAGTATGTGTAATGGGGATCCATACGAGGCTACATAGAGCACCTGTACTGCACCAATATCTCCTCCACCTTATATCCCGTGTTCACTAACCAAGGGAATTATCTTCTCGCCATCTTATTGACAGGTTGACTTCCATTATAGATATCCGATAGTATCAATGCCTATTTATTGCCCTTTTTATACCCTTAGTAAGGATGGTATATTGGGTTTCTCCGGAGTAGTGCTTTTGTTTTATACTGTCCTAAAATACGCTGATGAAATTTGAAATGATCGGGCTTTTGATCCGAGCCCCCATACAAAACACAGCTTTAAAAAAGAATTAGTGTCCACAATTCGCTTAAAAAGAGAACTGTCGCAATGAAATTCAGCATAAAACATTTTATGTAACCTTAAATTCGCCCTCCAAATTTTATGAGGATCGACTCATATGATGGCGTCCTTCCCCAAGCATATTTCAGAAAAATAGTTTTTTAACAATAAAGTGCTAGAATATATCGGAGGCGAGGTATACTTTTATAATGAAAACTAAATTACATTTTACTCTCATAACTGGGGTTATATGGTCGGCCTCGCCCGCCTATAATTTCGTACTTGTTATTTTTATATATCCGATAGTATCTATGCCTATTTAGTATAGCAATGAAATTTGATATTCGTAAATCCCTGACGAGCCAAAACCTCTCTACCAAATTTTATGTGGGTCGGTTCATAATTGACCCTACCCCCATATAAGGTCCCGTTAAAAAAATGACTTTAACGCTCATTACTGGCTTAAAAATACGAGTATAGCGATGAAATTCGATACACATATGTTTCATGCGAGTCAAAATCTCTCTACCAAGTTTTATGTTTTTCGGTCCATAATTGACCCTACCCCTACATAAGGTCCCATCCAGATAAATACTTTAACGCTCATTACTGGCTTACAAGTACGAGTGTAGAGATGAAATTTGAGATAAGTAAGTTTCTTACTCGCCAAAAGCTAAGAAACTTTTATAGCCGAATATAGCACTCTTACTTTTTTTTTTTGATATTTCAGCTTGTAAGTTAGTAGAGTCATCTTAAGTCCAAAAACTTTTTAAATTCTCTTATTTAGTACTTTATAATGTATAAAATAGCGGAAAAATACTTAAAAATTCGGGATTTTAAAATCCCGAAATTTCCCGGGATTTCATTTTTTAAAATCCCGGTTTTCGGTACTTTCAAATCCCGAAAATCCCGGGATTTTCGGGAATCGGGAATTCCCGTTTGGCATCCCTAGTTGTTACTTTATTTATTATTGTTTATATTGTTGCTGCTGCTACCATTGCTGCTGTAGTTGTTATTGTTTATTTATTTGTATGTTTTTGGGTATGACATTGATCGTGTTAGGTGCAGCACCTGAAGATCATTGTTAACTTATATTCACACAAAAATACACATACTTAAACATTTCTTTTCTTTCAGTTGCATCTAAATCTAACAAATCTTTTTTTCGTTTTTGGATTTTTATTGTTGGCCTAAAGAAATTGATCGTCAAATTAGGAAGCCATTGTATTTAGGCGTGTTTGTATTCGTACTCAAAATGCGAGATACAACAACTAAAACTACGTTACGATTTTGTTGCAATGTTAAGAAGATTGTTATTATAGCGGTAGTTAATGTCAATTGGTCATGTTTATGACCCATTAACGGTAAAATTGGTTTTGACTGTTTTTGGTTAAAGTTTCTTTTATTTTATTTGAGTTTGAGTCTTTTCGGTGGTGCTACAAAAACTTAAAATAATGTTTACATAAAATTTTCATTTGATTTCAACCATATTTGGTTTAGAAAAAATCTTCTATACTGGCAGGAGGTATTTATAAAAACTATGCTTAAGCATGTCAGACCATATATAGTCCTATAACGGAGGGAGGTATAAATCTTTTAATATTCTGTTTCTGACATAATTTGAATTGTCCCTGCTATAATTTAAGTTAATTCTGCTGTTTCCTTTTTAAATTAAACTCATAAGTTTAAAAAAACCGCTTAGCCTCAAGCCTACCACTCATTCATAACTTTCATATATCGGACAATTTCTTAGATTTTATGCTTTTAACGACTAGATATTTTACCACTTTAAATAGTTTGCATAAAATTTCCTTAATTTTATAAAACGGGCCATCTAGTAAACATACAAGTTACTCATATAGTAATTTTACCATTAAATAGTATCATTTGTATTTTATCACCCTTGGGTTACGGTATTGAATATTTAACTTTTTTACGAACCCACTAAAAACCAGATGAAAAACAACTGTATGTTAATAACAGATATCTATCAGAAATAGAGCTAAAAAAACTAGAAGAGCAACAACAACAAAGAGCAAAAATTTTACTCATATAGTAGATCTGCTGGCATAATAGTTAATCAAGGGAATCACCAAACCTCTACATACTCATACATTCTTAAAACGGAGATTTATAATAGGTTTTCTTCTAAAATGCTTGAAAGCAATGCCCAATAACTAGTGACATACATACATAGTACATATGTTAAACTAAAATAGAAGAGTCTTCTAAGCAGACAAATAAAACTATCAGTTTTAGTACGATGTCCGCGCGAATATCCGGTTACTGTTGCTTCTAAAATAAAAAGGTTGTGAGTAACCGTTACTTAAGGTATTTCAAAAGTATATAGATATACAGATAGATAGATAGATAGATAGATAGATAGATAGATAGATAGATAGATAGATAGATAGATAGATAGATAGATAGATAGATAGATAGATAGATAGATAGAATAGATAGATAGATAGATAGATAGATAGATAGATAGATAGATAGATAGATAGATAGATTAGATAGATAGATAGATAGATAGATAGATAGATAGATAGATAGATAGATAGATAGATAGATAGATAGATAGATAGATAGATAGATAGATAGATAGATAGATAGATAGATAGATAGATAGATAGATAGATAGTATAGATATAGATAGATAGATAGATAGATAGATAGATAGATAGATAGATAGATATCTAGATAGATAGATAGATAGATAGATAGATAGATAGATAGAATAGATAGATAGATAGATAGATAGATAGATAGATAGATAGATAGAAGATAGATAGATAGAAGATAGATAGATTAGATAGATAGATAGATAGATAGATAGATAGATAGATAGATAGATAGATAGATAGGTAGATAGATAGTCGATAGCTAGATAGATAGATAGTTAGATAGATAGATAGATAGTAGATAGATAGATAGATAGATAGATAGATAGATAGATAGATAGATAGATAGATAGATAGATAGATAGATAGATAGATAGATAGATAGATAGATAGATAGATAGATAGATAGATAGATAGATAGATAGATAGATAGATAGATAGATAGATAGATAGATAGATAGATAGATAGATAGATAGATAGATAGATAGATAGATAGATAGATAGATAGATAGATAGATAGATAGATAGATAGATAGATAGATAGATAGATAGATAGATAGATAGATAGATAGATAGATAGATAGATAGATAGATAGATAGATAGATAGATATAGATAAATAGATAGATAGATAGGTAGATAATTGTATTCTTTCGGAAATTTTTACTTAATTTTTTTGGCTCGAATACCAGATATCGGTTTCAGTTAGACTCTGCTTATTACATAGTAAATAGTTTAACAAGCCTAATATTGTCTTAACTAAATACTTGTACAAACACCATTTCCGGTGAAAATATAGTTCCAAATATTTAGCCAAGATTTTAGTACAACACTTTAATTCTAGTACAAAATTATAATTTTAGTTCAAAATAACAATTTTAGTACAAAATTGAAATCTTAGTAAGTGCAAAATTTTAATTTCACTATAAATTAATATTTAGTACAAATTTAAATTCTTAGTTCAAAATTCGAATTTTACTACCTAATTAAAAATTTTGTACAAAATTTTAATTTTATTTTAAAATTTTAATTTTAGTTCAAAATAACAATTTCAGTAGAAAATTCGAATTTTAGTACAAAATTGAAATTTTAGTGTAAAATTGAAATTTTTGTACAATAATGAAATTTTAGTAAAAAATTTAAATTTTAGTACAAAATTGAAATTTTAGTACAAAATTGAAATTCTAGTGTAAAATTGAAATTTTTGTACAATAATGAAATTTTAGTAAAAAATTTGAATTTTAGTACAAAATTGAAATTTTAGTGTAAAATTGAAATTTTTGTACAATAATGAAATTTTAGTAAAAAATTTAAATTTTAGTAAAAAATTTAAATTTTGGTACAAAATTGAAATTTTCGTACAATTATGAAAATTTAGTAAAAAATTAAAATTTTAGTACAAAATTTCTATTTTAATACAAAATTAAATTTTTAGCACAAAATTTACATTTAGTATCAACATTTTTTACAAAATTCACTATTTCGAGTTTTGGACAAAATTGCAATTAACATAATTGCAAATTAACAATTATGCATATTTTAAATTTGTAATCAGCACCATTTCATTAAAGATTAGCACTGATTTTAAAAACTCTAAAAACACTGGAAACAGTGTTTAACCTAAACTACTATTTGCCCAATAGTAAAGTTAAAAAAAAAAAAAAAAAACTACAGAAGGAGGAAAGCGACCATGATCAATGATCAACAAACAAAAAAGCATAAAATGCATAATAATAAAATGGTTAAGGAAAAACTGCCGAAGCACACAGCAATAACAAAAGAACACAAGTACTAAATTACAACTATTGTTGACATTCACATGATCATTAGTAAACATTATCATTAACATTAACAATGGTTTGGCATGGTTAAAGGGGTTTGAAAAATGTTCAGTTAAAACTGAAAGAAAAACAACTTTTAAGGATGATTTTGAGCTTTTAGTCAAACAACTTGGCACATTTTCATTGTCATTGACCATGATACTGTTTTTCTAGACTCCGAGACAATGTTG
>NW_023994262.1:475000-496804 GCF_015586225.1 Lucilia sericata
TGGAGCAAAAAAAAAAACACACAAACACAAAACAAATTGAAGAAAAGCAAATAGAACATTTTAATTTGTAGTTAAATTTTTGACCAAAACCAAAAGTCATTGACTTTCATTGTGGTTGTGGCACATAGTTTGATGCAAAAATGTCACTGAACTTTTGCTCACAGGCTGCACTATAGAAAACTGATTAAAGTTGTTTTTTTTTTCTTTCATTTCAGGCTTAAACAAATTTTGCTGTAAATTGCTGGTTCAATACAATTTTCGTTAATGTTTACTTTTTTAGGGGAGTTTCTGCTTTAATTTGTTTAGTTGTAGTAATTGTTTAAGTTGAACTGTCAACATTTGTTGTTCAACAATTAAAAGTTTTGTTGTTATCTAAGTTTAAATAAAAGATTCTAAAATAAAGGTTTAACAGTTAAAAAAATATTTTTGAAAATAAACATTAATTAATATTAATCATACGCCTAAGTGGACAAGAGTTCAGTTGTAGTCTAACTGCAGTTCAGTTATAAGTCAGTTCTAGTTCACGTCTAGTTCTGTTCTAGATCAGTTCTAGCTAAGTTCTGGTTCAGTTCTAGTTCAGTTCTAGGTCAGTTCTAGTTCAGTTCTAGTTCTAGTCAGTTCTAGTTCAGTTCTAGTTCAGTTCTAGTTCAGTTCTAGTTCAGTTCTAGTTCAGTTCTAGTTCAGTTCTAGTTCAGTTCTAGTTCAGTTCTAGTCAGTTCTAGTTCAGTCTAGTTCAGTTCTAGTTCAGTTCTAGTTCAGTTCTAGTTCAGTTCTAGTTCAGTTCTAGTTCAGTTCTAGTTCAGTTCTAGTTCAGTTCTAGTTCAGTTCTAGTTCAGTTCTAGTTCAGTTCTAGTTCAGTTCTAGTTCAGTTCTAGTTCAGTTCTAGTTCAGTTCTAGTTCAGTCTAGCTCAGTTCTAGTTCAGTTCTAGTTCAGTTCTACATATATTATTGCCAATGTCTTTCCTGTATATAGAGTGCACATTTTATTTTAGTTATTGTATTGGAAAACTAACTTAACGCGTTTTCATGGTTACACTTTTTTTGCAGAACTTTTACAAAAAAAAAGACTTACAAAAAAACTAAATAATTGACCTGTTGCGCACGAGCACATTTGAACATACACCTCTTAATTGTTTATTACACATGACGGTTTTTTCCTCGAGTGTAGAGTAACAATCTTTAAACTACTTTCAGCAAACCATTGGATATAAAAGTGTGTTTGTTAGTTCGTTTCGTTTGTTGTTCATCATGAGGTGGTAAGCAGCGGCAATTTAGCTACTGTTTTATTGTATTCTTTTGGTATTTTTTTTCCTCCATTATCAAATGATTTCTGATCTCAGTTGGGTTTTTTTATGGTTTTTTATTTCCTTGGCCTTAACTATATAATTATTTGATCCATGCTTAGTTTAAACGTACAAGAGAGAAGAAAAAAAACATTTTATATAAAAATAAAAATTTAGTATTTGTAAATAAAAACAAAAAAACCGAAGTCCCAAAGAGAATGTATGGGTTTGTCAAGTGTTGATTGCATTTGGTTTATGTGCATTATAGACTTTTAGTACCTGCAATTATCTTTAGTTTGTTGCCATAATTATAGAGAAGAAGTAGAAACTGCCACGATAAGCGTATCATCTTTAAGTGACTTGTGATTGTCAGGTTATAGAGCGAGAATCTTTATGGTAGAATTGTAGTTATTGCTGTTGTTGTTTTTAAGTTTTTTTTTTATTATTATTATTTAACAATAAATAAAATTTGAACAGAAAGTTATATTTTTATATGTGGTATTACAATGTTGTTTGCAATGGACTTTGGTTTGAGAACGAATAAATTTTCAAAATTCTGTTCGTTTCTCTCAGTGTGTTTATTTCGAACTTTAACACATGATGTTGATTGATATGTTGTTAGATTTGAATAAAATTTTTTGTAGTTGTTTTAACAGCACACTTGAACAATAATCAACCAACCCACTTGATATTAACACTTAATGTAAAAAAAAAAAAACAACAACAAAATACATTTGCCATTTTTTTACAATTCTAAAGCATTTTATTTAATTTTTTCTATTTTTTATTTTACAATATTTTCCTTACAAAAAAATAACTACAAATCCTTGAACATGTCCGCCTTTAAAAACCACATCTGTTAAGAGTTAAGTTTAAAGCTTTTTCCACTATTTAGTTTGAATTTAATTTAGTGTTTAGACGAAAAAAACTACTACACAGCGAGCAAAGCAATGCAAGCTTTAAACCAACTGTCAAACTGTCAAAATGTGTTGGCAAAATGCATAGATTTCTTGGTGTATTTTAGCTGAGTTGAGCGGTTTTTGTGGTATGACATGAATACAAGAGAGTACGACCGACGAGTGTACACCCCTATGACCTTTTGTGTTACTTTTATTTAGTTTTTTTCTTTCTCTATATTACAACTTAATTTTATTTTAATTTTGTTGTTAATGTTAGTTAAAGTTAAACCACAAATAAAGATATTTTTTTCGTTTTGTTTTATATTTGAAATGCATGGTTGGAGCAAAAAAAAAAACACACAAACACAAAACAAATTGAAGAAAAGCAAATAGAACATTTTAATTTGTAGTTAAATTTTTGACCAAAACCAAAAGTCATTGACTTTCATTGTGGTTGTGGCACATAGTTTGATGCAAAAATGTCACTGAACTTTTGCTCACAGGCTGCACTATAGAAAACTGATTAAAGTTGTTTTTTTTTTCTTTCATTTCAGGCTTAAACAAATTTTGCTGTAAATTGCTGGTTCAATACAATTTTCGTTAATGTTTACTTTTTTAGGGGAGTTTCTGCTTTAATTTGTTTAGTTGTAGTAATTGTTTAAGTTGAACTGTCAACATTTGTTGTTCAACAATTAAAAGTTTTGTTGTTATCTAAGTTTAAATAAAAGATTCTAAAATAAAGGTTTAACAGTTAAAAAAATATTTTTGAAAATAAACATTAATTAATATTAATCATACGCCTAAGTGGACAAGAGTTCAGTTGTAGTCTAACTGCAGTTCAGTTATAAGTCAGTTCTAGTTCACGTCTAGTTCTGTTCTAGATCAGTTCTAGCTAAGTTCTGGTTCAGTTCTAGTTCAGTTCTAGGTCAGTTCTAGTTCAGTTCTAGTTCAGTTCTAGTTCAGTTCTAGTTCAGTTCTAGTAGTTCTAGTTCTAGTTCAGTTCTAGTTCAGTTCTAGTTCAGTTCTAGTTCAGTTCTAGTTCAGTTCTAGTTCAGTTCTAGTTCAGTTCTAGTTCAGTTCTAGTTCAGTTCTAGTTCAGTTCTAGTTCAGTTCTAGTCAGTTCTAGTTCTAGTTCAGTTCTAGTTCAGTTCTAGTTCAGTTCTAGTTCAGTTCTAGTTCAGTTCTAGTTCAGTTCTAGTTCAGTTCTAGTTCAGTTCTAGTTCAGTTCTAGTTCAGTTCTAGTTCAGTTCTAGTTCTAGTTCAGTTCTAGTTCAGTTCTAGTTCTAGTTCAGTTCTAGTTCTGTTCTAGTTCTGTTCTAGTTCAGTTCTAGTTCAGTTCTAGTTCAGTTCTAGTTCAATTCTAGTTCAGTTCTAATTCAGTTCTAGTTCAGTTCTAGTTCAGTTCTAGTTCAGTTTTAGTTCTGCTCTAGTTCAGTTTTAGTTCAGTTCTAGTTCAGTTCTAGTTCAGTTCTAGTTCAGTTCTAGTTCCGTTATAGTTCAGTTCCAATTCAGTTATAGATAGTTTAGTTATATTTGAAATCTAGTTAAACTAAAATTTATTTACTTAATACAACCTTTTTAAAATTGTAAAATTAACTCTTTTTGTCTTTAACAATTTTACGATTTCCTTAATAATTTTACAGATTGCTTATCACTCAAATCTTTTACAAAATAAAAATTTTATATAATTTAAATTGAAAGAAAATAAAATAACTTCTAAAAATATAACATGCAACGCTTTATAAAAATAACTTTATTTCATTGAAATTTAATGAGGGTGTTAATACCAAAAAAAAATAACGATAACAAAATTCGTTAAAAAATAAAAACGTGATGATGACAAAAAATGTAATAAATGCATACAAATATATTTTTCATTTACTTTTTTGTACTTTATTTTTTTTTTTTTAAAGTTCTTTAACCTTAGAATGACAAGAAACAAAAGCCCAAAAAGCATTTTACTGTGAATCTGTATGAATATTGAAGTAAATTTTAAGATTAATTAAAATAATACTCATTATAATAATAAAAGAAGTGAAGAGTTAAAAATCAACAGCCTCTCTATGGACCTGCATTATCTATTTTTGCAATGACAAAATCTTTTAATGAATTTAATAACTTTTTTAGGTTTTACCTTTTGCTTCATATTTGGAGTCAGAAGTTTAGAGTAATTAATTAGTAAACCATTATTAGACAGGGAAAAAATTTAATTTTGTTAAAATAGTTAAAATACTGAACAATTTTTTTAAAATGGTACAAAATTTGGCAAAAATATGAAATAGAATATTTTTAAATTTTAAAAAATTTTTCAATCCTTGTTTCAATTTTTGTTTACTAAACTGTATAAATTTTGATTCTCTTTATCTCACTTTTATAACTACTGCAACTTTTTCAAAACACAAAGAACAAAAGCATGATTACAATGAATACCACAGACGACACGCAGTAACTTTGAGGTTTATTCTAAATAATAAAATAATTGTTGAAATAGAAAATTATACAAAAAAGTAAAATACTAGGGAAAAGAAAACATATTTCTCTTTAGAATGAATGATGCTTTATATGGAAACCAACCAAGTGTCCACATTGTCGCTGTGGTCTCAATTTTAATTTAGCCATAAACAAAATTTAATTAGATGCTAAATAAAGTAGAAAAAAAAAACTTAAGTTACAGCAATTTTATATTTCACCATAGCAAGCTTAAGGAAGACATTAATATCCTGCAGGATAAAAATTGTTAAAAGCAAAAAAACTCATAGTAAACTCAAAAAATACGAATGATTCCAGTAAAGATACTGCATGCAGCAAATGTTTTAAACGACAACAGCAGTCGAGGCCAAACAAATATACATCCCCAAAGTATAAGGAGCTAAAGAACAATTTTCAAAATGTAAAGAATGAACAAAATAATCAAGTAAATGAACAATTACTTTAGGGTATTCATTTTAGTATATTGTTCATTATTAAAATGTAATGAAAAAAAAAAAAAAAAATAATAAAAAAAATATAAATATGAAGCATTCTTTTTAAATTACAATGACAAAAAAATAGATTCAAGTGCAGGGGAGAAGAGAGTTATTAATGATAAGAAAGTGAGAATCATAAAATTTTCGTTCAGTTCTAGCTCAGTAGCAGTTAATTTTTGATTCAGCTCTAGCTTAGTTCAAGTTCAGTTTTAATCAGTTTTAGTTCTAGTTTTTAGTTCAGTTCTAGTTAAGTTCTAGTTAAGTTCTAGTTCAGTTCTAGTTCAGTACCAGTTCAGTACCAGTTCAGTTCTAGTTCAGTTCTAGTTCAGTTCTAGTTCAGTTCTAGTTCAGTTCTAGTTCAGTTCTAGTTCAGTTCTAGTTCAGTTCTAGTTCAGTTCTAGTTCAGTTCTAGTTCAGTTCTAGTTCAGTTCTAGTTCAGTTCTAGTTCAGTTCTAGTTCAGTTCAGTTCTAGTTCAGTTCTAGTTCAGTTCTAGTTCAGATCTAGTTCAGTTCTAGTTCAGTTCTAGTTCAGTTCTTGTTCAGTTCTAGTTCAGTTCTAGTTCAGTTCTAGTTCAGTTCTAGTTAAGTTCTAGTTCAGTTCTAATTCAGTTCTAGTTCAGTTCTCGTTCAGTTCTAGTTCAGTTCTAGTTCAGTTCTAGTTCAGTTCTAGTTCAGTTCTAGTTCTAGTTCTAGTTCAGTTCTAGTTCAGTTCTAGTTCAGTTCTAGTTCAGTTCTAGTTCAGTTCTAGTTCTAGTTCAGTTCTAGGTCAGTTCTAGTTCAGTTCTAGTTCAGTTCTAGTTCAGTTCTAGTTCAGTTCTAGTTCAATTCTAGTTCAGTTCTAGTTCAGTTCTAGTTCAGTTCTAGTTCTGTTCTAGTTCTGTTCTAGTTCAGTTCTAGTTCAGTTCTAGTTCAGTTCTAGTTCAGTTCTAGTTCAGTTCTAGTTCAGTTCTAGTTCAGTTCTAGTTCAGTTCTAGTTCAGTTCTAGTTCAGTTCTAGTTCAGTTCTAGTTCAGTTCTAGTTCAGTTCTGTTCTAGTTCAGTTCTAGTTCAGTTCTAGTTCAGTTCTAGTTCAATTCTAGTTCAGTTCTAGTTCAGTTCTAGTTCAGTTCTAGTTCAGTTCTAGTTCAGTTCTAGTTCAGTTCTAGTTCAATTCTAGTTCAATTCTAGTTCAGTTCTAGTTCAGTTCTAGTTAAGTTCTAGTTAAGTTCTGTTCAGTTTCTAATTCAGTTCTAGTTCAGTTTCTAGTTCAGTTCCAATAGTCAGTTCTAGTTCAGTTCTAGTTCAGTTCTAGTTAAGTTCTAGTTCAGTTCTAATTCAGTTCTAGTTCAGTTCTAGTTCAGGTTCTAGTTCAGTTTCTAGTTCAGTTCTAGTTTCAGTTCTAGTTCAGTTCTAGTTCAGTTCTAGTTCAGTTCTAGTTCATTCTAGTTCAGTTCTAGTTCAGTTCTAGTTCAGTTCTAGTTCAGTTCTAGTTCAGTTCTAGTTCAGTTCTAGTTTCAGTTCTAGTTCAGTTCTAGTTCAGTTCTAGTTCAGTTCTAGTTCAGTCTAGTTCAGTTCTAGTTCAGTTCTAGTTCAGTTCTAGTTCAGTTCTAGTTCAGTTCTAGTTCAGTTCTAGTTCAGTTCTAGTTCAGTTCTAGTTCAGTTCTAGTTCAGTTCTAGTTCAGTTCTAGTTCAGTTCTAGTTCAGTTCTAGTTTCCAGTTCTAGTTCAGTTCTAGTTCATCTAGTTCAGTTTTAGTTCAGTTCTAGTTCAGTTTCTAGTTCAGTTCTAGTTCAGTTCTAGTTCAGTTCTAGTTCAGTTCTAGTTCAGTTCTAGTTCATTCTAGTTCAGTTCTAGTTCAGTTTCCTAGTTCAGTTCTAGTTCAGTTCTAGTTCAGTTCTAGTTCAGTTCTAGTTCAGTTCTAGTTCAGTTCTAGTTCAGTTCTAGTTCAGTTCTAGTTCGTTCGAGTTCAGTTCTAGTTCAGTTCTAGTTCAGTTCTAGTTCTGTTCTAGTTCTGTTCTAGTTCATTTCTAGTTCAGTTCTAGTTCAGTTCTAGTTCAGTTCTAGTTCTGTTCTAGTTCTTTCTAGTTCTGTTCTAGTTCAGTTCTAGTTCTAGTTCTGTTCTAGTTCAGTTCTAGTTAGTTCTAGTCAGTTCTAGTTCAGTTCTAGTTCAGTTCTTGTTCAGTTCTTGTTCAGTTCTTGTTCAGTTCTTGTTCAGTTCGTGTAAAGTTCTAGTTCAGTTCTAATTCAGTTCTAATTCAGTTCTAATTCAGTTTAAATTCAGTTCTAATTCAGTTCTAATTCAGTTCTAATTCAGTTCTAATTCAGTTCTAATTCAGTTCTAATTCAGTTCTAGTTCAGTTCTAATTCGGTTCTAATTCAGTTCTAGTTCATTCAGTTAATTTATACCAAAGTTGCGTGATGTTTTTGTAACATTTTTACTCCCTGTTAAAATTATAATAAACCCAATATCCAATAATGCCACCCTTAGTCAAATAGGGTGTATATTTTTATTTAAATCACAGTCACTTTTAGGGAGACTGAAATAAGCATACACTCTTCAGCAAATATTTCCATAAAAAATGAAGTAAAATTAAAACAAATTCAAGGGTAAGCTAAAAACAACCCAACATCGTTTACACAAATAAAGTTTTAATCATCAAACGAACCCCAAGTAGAGCAAAAAAATGAAATAAAAATTAAGGGAGTATAAACACATACTCGTACATGGTAAAAGGATGCAGTTGAATACATTTTTATTTGAGTTGTTTCTCTTTTTTTGTTGTCTGTTATTCCCCTAAATGAAGAAAAACAAGTAGGGAAAGTCGGAGAATTATACATATTAATTGCACCATCACCTTCTTCATACTCAAACTCATCTTCAGACACAACAACATCATTCGCATTCGCAATCACAATAATAATAACAATAATGATTTTCCAGATGTTGAGGAGGGTGTTTGGCTTAAAAATTCCTATACTTTAAAAACGAACGTATCATGATGGCGCCTCGGTATTTCTGTTTAAGCTGGAAAATACTGAATTTGTTTAAGGGCGCATACAGAAAAAAAACCAAATATTTTGTATAAAAAACCAAGTAGAATATTGCTTAAAAGCCTGAATTCATAAAGTATTGCCGAAACATGTTAAAGCAGCAGCATCAGTAAAACAAAAATAGGAAAAAGTTTTATATAAATTTGCAGAAATTTCATTGTTTTTGTGGATATATGTACATATATTTTTTTGGTTTTCGTTCATCATAAAATAAACTTGACTTTCGGTTCGTTGGCTTGTTGGAGTTTTCCCTCATTTCACTGTTTAATTTTTTTCTTCTTAACAAAAGGGTTGTTGTTTTTTTTATTAAAAAAATATTCTAGAAACTCTTTATTATTGCAAGATGACTGGTAGAGCTTTAGCAAGAAAAAAAATTAGTGGTAAGGTTGTGGTGTTTCGTTGTTAGTTGGTTCTTTTGGCGTTGCCAATATGGGAAATGTATCATGCAGCATTGCTGTTGTTCTGAGTTGTGAATTGTGATTTAAAAAGCATTAAAATTGCTAAAGTTTTAAGTACATTGAGAGATTTGCACCGTACAACGAGACGTATGATTAATATTTTTGCAATTCTGTTGCTGAAGTTGTTGGATAATTAAAGACAGAGGTTCGCTAATAAAAATTTAATGTCAAAAGATATCGTTATATTAGTTCTCTGAGCTAAAAGTGATCTCGAATAAAACTAGATCTGAATTAGAAATGAATAAAACTTGAACTGGAACTAAACTAAAACTGAACTAGAACAAAACTAGAACTGAACTAGAACTGAACTAGAACTGAACTAGAACTGTACTAGAACTGAACTAGAACTGAACTAGAACTGAACTAGAACTGAACTAGAACTGAAATAGAACTGAACTAGAACTGAACTAGAACTGAACTAGAACTGAACTAGAACTGAACTAGAACTGAACTAGAACTGAACTAGAACTGAACTAGAACTGAACTAGAACTGAACTAGAACTGAACTAGAACTGAACTAGAACTGAACTAGAACTGAACTAGAACAAAACTAGAACAAAACTAGAACTGAACTAGAACTGAACTAGAACTGAACTAGAACTGAACTAGATCTGAACTAGAACTGAACTAGAACTGAACTAGAACTGAACTAGAACTGAACTAGAACTGAACTTGAACTGAACTAGAACTGAACTAGAACTGAACTAGAACTGAACTAGAACTGAACTAGAACTGAACTAGAACTGAACTAGAACTGAACTAGAACTGAACTAGAACTGAACTAGAACTGAACTAGAACTGAACTAGAACTGAACTAGATCTGAACTAGAACTGAACTAGAACTGTACTAGAACTAGAACTGAACTAGAACTGAACTAGATCTGAACTAGAACTGAACTAGAACTGAACTAGAACTGAACTAGAACTGAACTAGAACTGAACTAGAACTGAACTAGAACTGAACTAGAACTGAACTAGAACTGAACTAGAACTGAACTAGAACTGAACTTGAACTGAACTAGAACTGAACTAGATCTGAACTAGAACTGAACTAGAACTGAACTAGAACTGAACTAGAACTGAACTAGAACTGAACTAGAACTGAACTAGAACTGAACTAGAACTGAACTAGAACTGAACTAGAACTGAACTAGAACTGAACTAGAACTGAACTAGAACTGAACTAGAACTGAACTAGAACTGAACTAGAACTGAACTAGAACTGAACTAGAACTGAACTAGAACTGAACTAGAACTGAACTAGAACTGAACTAGAACTGAACTAGAACTGAACTAGAACTGAACTAGATCTGAACTAGAACTGAACTAGAACTGAACTAGAACTGAACTAGAACTGAACTAGAACTGAACTAGATCTGAACTAGAACTGAACTAGAACTGAACTAGAACTAGAACTGAACTAGAACTGAACTAGAACTGAACTAGAACTGAACTAGATCTGAACTAGAACTGAACTAGAACTGAACTAGAACTGAACTAGAACTGAACTAGAACTGAACTAGAACTGAACTAGAACTGAACTAGAACTGAACTAGAACTGAACTAGAACTGCACTTGAACTGCACTAGAACTGCACTAGAACTGAACTAGAACTGAACTAGATCTGAACTAGAAATGAACTAAAACTGAACTAGAACTGAATTAGAACTAAACTAGAACAGAATTAGAACTGAACAAGAACTGAACTAGAACTGAACTAGAACTGAACTAGAACTGAACTAGAACTGAACTAAAACTGAACTAGAACTGAACTAGAACTGAACTAGAACTGAACTAGAACTAGAACTGAACTAGAACTGAACTAGAACTAGAACTGAACTAGAACTAGAACTGAACTAGAACTGAACTAGAAATGAACTAGAACTGAACTAGAACTCCAGATAATGTAGAATGAAAAACTGAAATTTAAAAGTTTAGGAACGTCTGTTATTTCTTTATTGAATGTAATGTATGCAGTATTTATTTTGACTTTTTTCCGTTTTATTTTTTTTATTCAGCAGTCGGTTTGTTGGTATTTAATAATGCCTCGGGTTGTATCTAAAGTACTGTTTGCTGGTAATATTGCTTATGTTGTTATTCTGCAATTACAACTTTTTTATTTCAAGCATATTAACGAAAAAGTTCAATGACATTTGAAGCACAAACATTTTTTTCCAAATAAAACAAAACTCAATAGTGAAGCTCATGGCTACGAACGTTGGGGAAAATTGCAGTAAAAACAACCAGGCATTTGTAAAATTAAAGCAACAACATTGAAAATAATTAGAAAATATATTGCCACAACTAGTAACGAAAAAAACTGCTAAAACATTTCAATTGTTGGTCATAAATTAAGAAATAAAGAAAAAATAAAACTGAACTTAACAAGATTTTTCCGCAACATAGAAAAGTGGCAACAACAAACCCGTTAAACCGTTTAAATGCGAATGACTAATTTGTACAAAATCTAGCACGAACAGATACAAAAAAAAAAGAGAAAAACTTTTTCTCTAAATTAAACGCTTTAATGTCATAAACAAATCATTTATTTAAACAGATTATTTAAACATCACTGGCATACAACTGCAACTAAGATTCCAGACACTATGAAAAATGATTTGTTACTGTTAATGCCACATTCAAAAACACAAATAGAACGTAGTAGAGAGGAATTTATTTTTGAGATGTACACAGAAACACTAAATAGAATTGTGGCCAGGCCGGCACCCTCATGGCTAAACTAAGCAACCAACTATCTATCGTACGTAACGATGAAAAAAAAAATATTTTTTTATTTTATATAAATATGAAAAATAAACAGGTAGGAAAAATCTAGGCAAAAAAATAAAATTTTACCAAAATAAAAAAAAATACTAAAATAAATGGTCAAACATTCGCCTTAAACTCATCTTAACAACTATAAAGTGGCATTTAAAAAATTGACTACTAAACTGAGGAAAACAAGGCTACCAAAAATACTAAGAAACTAAACGAGGGAAGGATGGATGTTCAGATCAGTTCTTGTTTAATTATAGTTCAGTTCTAGCTCAGATCTAGTTTAGTTCTAGTTCAGTTCTAGTTCAGTTCTAGTTCAGTTCTAGTTCAGTTCTAGTTCAGTTCTAGTTCAGTTCTAGTTCGTTCTAGTTCAGTTCTAGTTCAGTTCTAGTTCAGTTCTAGTTCAGTTCTAGTTCAGTTCTAGTTCAGTTCTAGTTCAGTTCTAGTTCAGTTCTAGTTCTAGTTCAGTTCTAGTTCAGTTCTAGTTCAGATCTAGTTCAGTTCTAGTTCAGTTCTAGTTCAGTTCTAGTTCAGTTCTAGTTCAGTTCTAGTTCAGTTCTAGTTCAGTTCTAGTTCAGTTCTAGTTCAGTTCTAGTTCAGTTCTAGTTCAGTTCTAGTTCAGTTCTAGTTCAGTTCTAATTCTGTTCTAGTTTAGTTCTAGTTCAGTTCTAGTTCAGTTCTAGTTCAGTTCTAGTTCAGTTCTAGTTCAGTTTTAGTTCAGTTCTAGTTCAGATCTAGTTCAGTTCTAGTTCAGTTCTAGTTCAGTTCTAGTTCAGTTCTAGTTCAGATCTAGTTCAGATCTAGTTCAGATCTAGTTCAGATCTAGTTCAGATCTAGTTCAGTTCTAGTTCAGTTCTAGTTCAGTTCTAGTTCAGTTCTAGTTCAGTTCTAGTTCAGTTCTAGTTCAGTTCTAGTTCAGTTCTAGTTCAGTTCTAATTCAGTTCTAGTTCAGTTCTAGTTCAGTTCTAGTTCAGTTCTAGTTCAGTTCTAGTTCAGTTCTAGTTCAGTTCTAGTTCAGTTCTAGTTCAGTTCTAGTTCAGTTCTAGTTCAGTTCTAGTTCAGTTCTAGTTCAGTTCTAGTTCAGTTCTAGTTCAGTTCTAGTTCAGTTCTAGTTCAGTTCTAGTTCAGTTCTAGTTCAGTTCTAGTTCAGTTCTAGTTCAGTTCTAGTTCAGTTCTAGTTCAGTTCTAGTTCAGTTCTAGTTCAGTTCTAGTTCAGTTCTAGTTCAGTTCTAGTTCAGTTCTAGTTCAGTTCTAGTTCAGTTCTAGTTCAGTTCTAGTTCAGTTCTAGTTCAGTTCTAGTTCAGTTCTAGTTCAGTTCTAGTTCAGTTCTAGTTCAGTTCTAGTTCAGTTCTAGTTCAGTTCTAGTTCAGTTCTAGTTCAGTTCTAGTTCAAGTTTCTAGTTAGTTCTAGTTCAGTTTCTAGTTCAGTTCTAGTTCAGTTCTAGTTCATTTCTAGTTCAGTTCTAGTTCAGTTCTAGTTCAGTTCTAGTTCAGTTCTAGTTCAGTTCCTAGTTCAAGTTTCTAGTTCAGTTCTAGGTTCAGTTCTAGTTCAGTTCTAGTTCAGTTCTAGTTCAGTTACTAGTTCAGTGTCTAGTTCAGTTCTAGTTCAGTTCCTAGTTACAGTTCTAGTTCAGTTCTAGTTCAGGTCGAGGTCAGTTCTAGTTCAAGTTTTTAGTTCAGTTTCTAGTTCCAGTTCTAGTTCAGTTCTAGTTCAGTTCTAGTTCAGGTTCTAGTTCAAGTTTCTAGTTCAGTTCTAGTTCAGTTCCAGTTCAGAGTTCTAGTTCTAGAGCAATTAAGTTCCAGTTCATTTGTTCCACTTTTAGTTAGTTAAATTCCCCTCATTGGATTACATTCCGATTCCCCTCCTAGGATGACTTCCACTTCCCTGGATGTAGGAAATAAATTGTAAGGCGCCTCTAGGCTATTTTTATATATAAATCTTGTTTAGGAATTAGAATGAATGAAGAGGTACAATTTAAAGTGTGTAGTGTAGTGCAGTAAGTGAGTTTCGGTTGTTGCTTGTTTTAGTTAGTGTTGACTGGCAATTGTTGCCATAATGTGCAACCATTTTTCAACTTCATCTTTTGCGGCTTCTCCTTCTACGTTTTAGCATTTCTACTACTACTACTAGCAATAATTTTGCTATTTTTAATGCTGTAACAGCAGGTAGCTGTTGCAGTTGTTGCAATTTTTCGATAAATTTTATTTGTTTCTAAGTAAATGTACTCGCATGTCAGTGTAATAATGTTCGAAGATAGAGACAATATTTTTGAACACACGATTTTTAAGTGTTTGTTTGTATGTAGTATTTTAGAAATATTATTTTGTAGAGATTTAGGTGGTAATTTTTGTTACTTTGTAGTCATAAATCTAATGGCAGTCATAGTAACAAACATTAAATGTCTATTTCGTATACAACAAATGATTATTTCGGGACGATTTTCTAGAAAATTGCTTTTTAGTCTGCAGCTAATAATTGTGTTTGTCGTGTCGTTTTGGGCAGGTTTATTAGTTACTTCAATGATATAAATAAATTTAGCTTTAGAATTACAAGAAATTTGCCTAATAACTGCTTTTAAACAACTGCCCTGCAACTTAATTAAAAGCTCGTAAAAACTTAACTCTTAATTTACAAAGAACTCCGTAAATTAACTACAAAAGACCTCTTAATCATAAGTTATTAATACAAATATTTAAAATTTAATTCAAAATTACTAACCCACAATCTAGTACTAGTTTTAATTAGTTCCCCTTATTTTTCCTAATAAATTAAATTTAAAATACTTTATTTTTAATTATTTTAATAACAAGATCAAGCGCATAATACTAGTAAAAATAAAGTATTATTTATTAACATTAAAATAATTAAAATGCTTGAAAATTCAACACGATTTCAAATAGGGATGCGAATACAAAATAATCATCGCACTCGTACGTGTAAAATTAATTGCCATAATGTTCACTTACGGTCAAATTAAATTCATCATTAAAGCAAGGAAGAGTACAAAAAAAAAAAACGCCCATTTAATAATGTTTGCCAGCACAGAAACAAATATTTATTAAATTTAATACTGAAAATAATACTCAAAAGGAATTTAAATAAGTAGAATATGCTTCCCTAAGTTTTTGTTAACAGTTGCTTAAGTTGGGGTTATTTTAACGCATTTGTTACATAATGTTTGCTGTGCAACTCATTAAGAGAATTATTATTTTTTTCCTAAGGGAGTTGCAATATTTTGTTAAAATATTTAAATGAATTTCAGAAAGATTTAATGCACTTAATAACAGTGGGGAAGAGATAACATATCACTAGATCAGTTCTAGTACAGCTTTAGTTTACTTCTTGTTCTATTCTAGTTCAGTTCTAGTTCAGTTCTAGTTCCGTTCCAGTTCAGCTCTAGTTCTGTTCTAGTTCATTTTTAGTTTAGTTCTAGTTAAGTTCTATTACAGTTCTAGTTCAGTTCTAGTTCATTTCTAGTTCAGTTCTAGTTCAGTTCAAGTTAAGTTCAAGTTAAGTTCTAGTTGAGTTCTAGTTGAGTTCTAGTTGAGTTCTAGTTCAGTTCTAGTTCAGTTCTAGTTCAGTTCTAGTTCAGTTCTAGTTCAGTTCTAGTTCAGTTCTAGTTCAGTTCTAGTTCAGTTCTAGTTCAGTTCTAGTTCAGCTCTAGTTCTAGTTCTGTTCTAGTTCATTTTAGGTTTAGTTCTAGTTAAGTTCTATTATAGTTCTAGTTCATTTCTAGTTCAGTTCTAGTTCAGTTCAAGTTAAGTTCTAGTTGAGTTCTAGTTCAGTTCTAGTTCAGTTCTAGTTCAGTTCTAGTTCAGTTCTAGTTCAGTTCTAGTTCAGTTCTAGTTCAGTTCTAGTTTAGTTCTAGTTCAGTTCTAGTTCAGTTCTAGTTCAGTTCTAGTTCAGTTCTAGTTCAGTTCTTCAGTTCAGTTCTAGTTCAGTTCTAGTTCAGTTCTAGTTCAGTTCTAGTTCAGTTCTAGTTCAGATCTAGTTAAGTTCTAGTTCAGTTCTAGTTCAGTTCTAGTTCAGTTCTAGTTCAGTTCTAGTTCAGTTCTAGTTCAGTTCTAGTTCAGTTCTAGTTCAGTTCTAGTTCAGTTCTAGTTCAGTTCTAGTTCAGTTCTAGTTCAGTTCTAGTTCAGTTCTAGTTCAGTTCTAGTTCAGTTCTAGTTCAGTTCTAGTTCAGTTCTAGTTCAGTTCTAGTTCAGTTCTAGTTCAGTTCTAGTTCAGTTCTAGTTCAGTTCTAGTTCAGTTCTAGTTCAGTTCTAGTTCAGTTCTAGTTCAGTTCTAGTTCAGTTCTAGTTCAGTTCTAGTTCAGTTCTAGTTCAGTTCTAGTTCAGTTCTAGTTCAGTTCTAGTTCAGTTCTAGTTCAGTTCTAGTTCAGTTCTACTTCAGTTCCAGTTCAGTTTCTAGTTCAGTTCTAGTTCAGTTCTAGCTCAGTTATAGTTCAGTTTATAGTTCAGTGCAAGTTCAGTTATAGTTCAGTGCTAGTTCAGTTCCAGATCAGTTCAATTTGAGTTCTAATTCAGTTCTATTTGAGTTCTAATTCCGTTCTAGTTCAGTTCTAGTTCAGTTCTAGTTCAGTTCTAGTTCAGTTCTAGTTCAGTTGTAGTTCAGTTCTAGTTCAGTTCTAGTTCAGTTCTAGTTCAGTTCTAGTTCAGTTCTAGTTCAGTTCTAGTTCAGTTCTAGTTCAGTTCTAGTTCAGTTCCAGTTCAGTTCTAGTTGAGTTCTGGTTCAGTTCTAGTTCAGTTCTAGTTTAGTTTCTAGTTCAGTTCTAGTTCAGTTCTAGTTCAGTTCTAGTTCTAGTTCAGTTCTAGTTCAGTTCTAGTTCAGTTCTAGTTCAGTTCTAGTTCTAGTTCTGTTCTAGTTCATTTTTAGTTTAGTTCTAGTTAAGTTCTATTACAGTTCTAGTTTAGTTCCTATTCAGTTCTGGTTCAGTTTTAATTCACATCTATTGGTCTTGCTTTTTTAGTTCCACTGTACAGCACACTTTTATTAGCGTGACGACTGAAGAAGGGTCAATAATACTCATAAAATTTAATGCTTAAAATTGTATAAATATAGCAAATAATATTGTAACTTATTAACAATACGCGCACATACAAAAATACATTATACAACCTGACAATTAGTTATATCCTCTACTTTTGTATTTAAAAAAAAACTACAACTGCTCCTAGTTACATTTTGAACATTGAAAATTAATCCCCTTGTACTTTTTCCCCCATATTTATTATTTCATTAAAAAAAATAATATAGTTTTCTCAGTGTTTTGTTGTTTTGGTTTTGTTTTTCTTCGGCCATGTCTTTAATTATGTAGATTCTTCAAAAGCACGCATATTGAGTTTCACACTCTTTTGAATGTGTACACGGGTGCACACGTATGTATGTTTTGACCACTTATGTTGCAACAACAGCTACAAAGGCAGCAGCAGCAACTAAAGCGAAGTCAAATGTAATAATTTTCAATAATATTTAACAAAAACTGCAACAATAAAAACAAGAAAATAAATAAATATTTTGTTACAAAAACTAAAACAACACAGAAATATAAACATCAAACATTTTAAGCCGTCGTCTTTTACATTTGTAATTGACGCAGGAGCCAAAGGGAAGGGTTGAGAGGGAAACAAAAGTGTCAGGGGATAACAACAATTAGTTGTAGATGGTTACAATTTCCTTGTGTGTTCTTCTGGGGCGTTTACTACCAATTGCTGGTATTATTGTTGTTTTGGTAGTTTAGTGTATTTTGTGTAACAACTTTGTTAATTCATTAAAGGGAAACTTATGTAAATATTGTACAACAAATACATGTTCATATACACACTCATGCAAATATCCAGCCGAAACATTTAAAAGGTACACATATACACATATACAGTATGTGGGACAAGTCTTTTGACAAATATCTTAATTCAAAAAAAAAGTAAAAATTTGTTTTTTCGACCTTTGACGCAACTAATTTAAATCTGTAAGAAATATTGAAAATATGTTTATTTTTGTATTTAGTTTCTATGACTAAGTATTCAGTTTCTGAGCCATATTGTTTCCTAGAAAATACAACTTTTCATCAACTCCTAAAACACTGCTATAGACTTTCTCAACACACTTTATGTTTGTTTGTAAGCCAACATCTAGTTTTTGTAGTTTTAATTCTGTTGTAAATATGCACTTTGGTAAATCATGCAGAACTTCAAAAGCCTTTATATTTACTACTGCTACCAAGTTCTTCGTGTTGTTGTTGTAGTTGCTGCTATTTTGCGTGTATGCATGTGTGAAATAAAATAATAGTAAGTTTAACTTTTCATTTTGTAGCTTCATTTTTTATTTTGTTTGTAATTTCACATTATAATACGTATTCCTGTCGCAGAGGTTGTTGACCACCAGCAGCAACCATTACCACCGACTGGTAAACATCAACACTGCCTTCGTCACCGTGTGCGGTAGGTAGGGGTTTTTAAGACGAAAGTTACAGGGACAAATTTTTGTTGGGAATTTGAAGTTGTAGGTTATTTGTAATTCAGTTATACTAGTTCAATTGCAGTTTAGTTCTAGTTCAGTTCTAGTTTAGTTCTAGTTTAGTTCTAGTTCAGTTCTAGTTTAGTTCTAGTTTAGTTCTAGTTTAGTTCTAGTTTAGTTCTAGTTTAGTTCTAGTTTAGTTCTAGTTCAGTTCTAGTTCAGTTCTAGTTCAGTTCCAGTTCAGTTGTAGTTCAGTTCTAGTTCATTTCTAGTTTAGTTCTAGTTTAGTTCTAGTTCTGTTCAAGTTCATTTCTAGTTCAGTTCTAGTTCAGTTCTAGTTCAGTTCTAGTTCAGTTCTAGTTCAGTTCTAGTTCAGTTCTAGTTCAGTTCTAGTTCTATTCTAGTTCTATTCTAGTTCTGTTCTAGTCCTGTTCTAGTTCTGTTTCTAGTTCTGTTCTAGTTCAGTTCTAGTTCAGTTCTAGTTCAGTTCAATTTCAGATCTATTTCAGTTCTAGTTCAGTTCTAGTTCAGTTTCTAGTTCAGTTCTAGTTCAGTTCTAGTTCAGTTCCAGTTCAGTTCTAGTTCATTTCTAGTTTAGTTCTAGTTCAGTTCTAGTTCAGTTCTAGTTCAGTTCTAGTTCAGTTCTAGTTCAGTTCTAGTTCAGTTCTAGTTCAGTTCTAGTTCAGTTCTAGTCAGTTCTAGTTCAGTTCTAGTTTCAGTTCTAGTTCAGTTCTAGTTCAGTTCTAGTTCAGTTCTAGTTCAGTTCTAGTTCAGTTCTAGTTCAGTTCTAGTTCAGTAGTTCTCGAGTCAGTTCTAGTTCAGTTCTAGTTCAGTTCTAGTTCAGTTCTAGTTCAGTTCTAGTTCAGTTCTAGTTCAGTTCTAGTTCAGTTCTAGTTCAGTTCTAGTTCAGTTCTAGTTCAGTTCTAGTTCAGTTCTAGTTCAGTTCTAGTTCAGTTCTAGTTCAGTTCTAGTTCAGTTCTTTCAGTTATAGTTCAGTTATAGTTCAGATCTAGTTCAGTTTCTAGTTCAGTTCTAGTTCAGTTCTAGTTCAGTTCTAGTTCAGTTCTAGTTCAGTTCTAGTTCAGTTCTAGTTTCTATTCTAGTTCTATTCTAGTCCTGTTCTAGTTCTGTTCTAGTTCTGTTCTATTTCTGTTCTATTTCTGTTCTAGTTCTGTTCTATTTCTGTTCTATTTCTGTTCTATTTATGTTTCTAGTTCTGTTTTCTAGTTCTGTTCTAGTTCTGTTCTAGTTCTGTTCTAGTTCTGTTCTGTTCTAGTGCTGTTCTGTTCTAGTTTTGTTCTAGTTCTGTTCTAGTTCTGTTCTAGTTCTGTTCTAGTTCTGTTCTAGTTCTGTTCTAGTTCTGTTTCTAGTTCTGTTCTAATTCTGTTCTAGTTCTATTCTACTTCTGTTTAGTGCTGTTCTGTTCTAGTTCTGTTCTAGGTCTGTTCTAGTTCAGTATTCGAATCTTGGAAACCCTAGCTTTAGGTTTTTGCAGGTTTTTTAGTTCTCATCTACTCTGTACGCTCTCCACTAGGTACGTTCTCTACTTTATTCCACTGTCCTGTTTTCGGTTTAAATTACTCTATTAGAGCATGAACCTAAAAGAAATGCTACAGAGGCCGGCAATTCACGCTTGTTCAAATGAAAATAAAAGGGATTTTTTTAATTTCTGTTCACTTTGTTCTTTTGCCGAAATTCAACAACAAAGTATCAAATTGCAAAATAAACAACTGTAGAAAAAAACGACTTTGTAAATTGTTCATTTTATTGTTTTTTTTTTCCTTCTTCAGCTTTTATTTCTTTGTTTTCTCTCTAAAGTTACCGATCATAAACTGTTGTTGTTGCATTTGTTGTTAACATTGTCATCACTTGTCAGTTGTGACATTTAATGTCATTGCACTTTTAAGTAATACGAGTCATATCGATGAATTTGAGTACGAATTTTAAAACAAAATCTTTGCATGTTTTTTATTTTCATTATTTGGCAAATAGATTTATATTAACAACAAAAAACATTTCCTAAATAATTTCTTCTTATATGCAGTTTTATAAAATAAAATTCATTTTCTATAAGAAGAAAACAAAACATTCATACATTAATAAAATGTAGCTATTAAAATCAATATTCTATTAAAAATTTTATTTTAAATGTATTGAAACATTAAAAATTGTTTATTACACTCATTTTGTAATGCCCTTATAAAATGCATCAATGCATTACGAAAATGCAGGCATCAAAATATTTAATGATCCAAAAGTCCTAAATTGCTGGATGATTGGCTGGCTAGCTGGTTGGTTATTTGGTTTAGACATTGAATTTGTTTTATTGCCACATTTTGCAATGATGTTGGTGGATGTGGTGGTTGCCAAATAGATAAATTAAGGTGCCACATATTATTGGTTTAAGATTTTTTTTGTTTAACTACATTTGATGTTTCACATAATATTTTCTAAATTGTATTTACAATTTTCAGAACTATGTACTTTTTAATTTTAATTTGAAAACTTTAAATTTATTTACATTTAAATTAATGCAAAAATGTAACTGCACTCTAATGTTTATTTGCCTTTAGTAATTATTCAAATATATATATAATGTACTTTGATTTTTTTCATTAAATTCTCACTTGCCAAATAGTAAACATTTTAACAAGAATTGAATTTTTATAGAAAATAAAGAAAATTTAAAATACATATCTATGCATATTAAAGGCGTAAATTATAATCAAATTATTAGGCCAAATAATATAATTAACCACTGAGTGATTGAACTTTGAACTGCACATAAAAACATTTTCACTTTTACACAATAATAAAATAGTAAGACAAAAATTATCAAAACTAGACATGGATAAAGACTAGACATAGAGTAGACATAGATTAGACATTGACTAGTCATAGACTAGACATAGACTAGATATAGACTAGACTAGACATAGACTAGACATAGACTGGACATAGACTAGACATAAGACTAGACATAGACATAGACTAGACATAGACTAGACATAGACTAGACATAGACTAGACAAAGACTAGACATAGACTAGACATAGACTAGACATAGACTAGACATAGACTAGACATAGACTAGACATAGACTAGACATAGACTAGACATAGACTAGACATAGACTAGACATAGACTAGACATAGACTAGACATAGACTAGACATAGACTAGACATAGACTAGACATAGACTAGACATAGACTAGACATAGACTAGACATAGACTAGACATAGACTAGACATAGACTAGACATAGACTAGACATAGACTAACATAGACTAGACATAGACTAGACATAGACTAGACATAGACTAGACATAGACTAGACATAGACTAGACATAGACTAGACATAGACTAGACATAGACTAGACATAGACTAGACATAGACTAGACATAGACTAGACATAGACTAGACATAGACTAGACATAGACTAGACATAGACTAACATAGACTAGACATAGACTAGACATAGACTAGACATGACTAGACATAGACTAGACATAGACTAGCCATAGACTAGACTAGACTAGACATAGACTAGACATAGACTAGACATAGACTAGACATAGACTAGACATAGACTAGACATATAGACTAGACATAGACTAGACATAGACTAGACATAGACTAGACATAGGACTAGACATAGACTAGACATAGACTAGACATAGACTAGACATAGACTAGACATGACTAGACATAGACTAGACATAGACTAGACATAGACTAGACATAGACTAGACATAGACTAGACATAGACTAGACATAGACTAGACATAGACTAGACATAGACTAGACATAGACTAGACATAGACTAGACATAGACTAGACATAGACTAGACATAGACTAGACATAGACTAGACATAGACTAGACATAGACTAGACATAGACTAGACATAGACTAGACATAGACTAGACATAGACTAG